>NC_069504.1:120980775-121013275 GCF_027579735.1 Bombina bombina | reverse complement strand
ACTTCATCCGGATCATGGACCTCTTCAGCTCCCGCTTGGATGAAGACTTCATCCGGATCATGGACCTCTTCAGCTCCCGCTTGGATGAAGACTTCAGCCGGATCATGGACCTCTTCAGCCCCCCGCTTGGGCTTGGATCAGGACATCGGAGGAGCTCTTCAGGACGGATCGGTGAACCTGGTATGGTGAAGATAAGGTAGGAAGATCTTCAGGGGCTTAGTGTTAGGTTTATTTAAGGGGGGTTTGGGTTAGATTAGGGGTATGTGGGTGGTGGGTTGTAATGTTGGGGGGGGGGTATTGTATGTTTTTTTTACAGGCAAAAGAGCTGAACTTCTTGGGGCATGCCCCGCAAAGGGCCCTGTTCAGGGCTGGTAAGGTAAAAGAGCTTTGAACTTTAGTAATTTAGAATAGGGTAGGGCATTTTGTTATTTTGGGGGTCTTTGTTATTTTATTAGGGGGCTTAGAGTAGGTGTAATTAGTTTAAAATTGTTGTAATATTTTTCTTATGTTTGTAGATATTTTTTTATTTTTTGTAACTTAGTTCTTTTTTATTTTTTGTACTTTAGTTAGTTTATTTCATTGTAGTTATTTGTAGATATTGTATTTAATTAATTTATTGATAGTGTAGTGTTAGGTTTAATTGTAGGTAATTGTAGGTATTTTATTTAATTGATTTAATGATAGTATAGTGTTAGGTTTAATTGTAACTTAGGTTAGGATTTATTTTACAGGTAATGTTGTAATTATTTTAACTAGGTAACTATTAAATAGTTTTTAACTATGTAATAGCTATAGTACCTGGTTAAAATAAATACAAAGTTACCTGTAAAATAGATATTAATCCTAAAATAGCTACAATGTAATTATAATTTATATTGTAGCTATATTAGGATTTATTTTACAGGTAAGTATTTAGCTTTAAATAGGAATAATTTATTTAATAAGAGTTAATTAATTTCGTTAGATTAAAATTATATTTAATTTAGGGGGGTGTTAGTGTTAGGGTTAGACTTAGCTTTAGGGGTTAATACATTAGAATAGCGGTGAGCTCCGGTCGGCAGATTAGGGGTTAATAATTGAAGTTAGGTGTCGGCGATGTTAGGGAGGGCAGATTAGGGGTTAATACTATTTATTATAGGGTTAGTGATGCGGATTAGGGGTTAATAAGTGTAGGCGACGTTGTGGGGAGCAGATTAGGGGTTAATAAATATAATATAGGGGTCGGCGGTGTTAGGGGCAGCAGATTAGGGGTACATAGGGATAATGTAAGTAGCGGCGGTTTACGGAGCGACAGATTAGGGGTTAAAAAAATATGCAGGCGTCAGCGATAGCGGGGGCGGCAGAATAGGGGTTAATAAGTGTAAGGTTAGGGGTGTTTAGAATCGGGGTACATGTTAGGGTGTTAGGTGCAGACGTAGGAAGTGTTTACGCATAGCAAACAATGGGGCTGCGTTAAGAGCTGAACGCGGCTTTTTTGCAGGTGTTAGGTTTTTTTTCAGCTCAAACAGCCCCATTTTTTCCTATGGGGGAATCGTGCACGAGCACTTTTTTGAGGCTGGCCGCGTCCGTAAGCAACTCTGGTATCGAGAGTTGAAGTTGCGTTAAAAATGCTCTACGCTCCTTTTTTGGAGCCTAACGCAGCCTTTATGTGGACTCTCAATACCAGAGTTATTTTTATGGTGCGGCCAGAAAAAAGCCGGCGTTAGCTACGCGGGTCTTTACCGACAAAACTCTAAATCTAGCCGTAAGAAAGCAAAGGATTATGTGATAGCTGGAAGAAGTTAGGAAAAATGGACATATATTTGATAAAACAGTGTTCCGCCTGACCTATTTAATAGGCACTACCCGACTGCTTACAATGACCACACTGTTAAAATTTAAGCCATTTTAAGATCAAATTAGCTAATATTAAAAAATAATTCAATGTTCATTGCACAAATTATTATTCATATATTAACTGTAAATTATGTATTTAATTTGTGCTGTGGATAGCTTAAGTAACATGTATAAAAAAAAAACCTGAAAATGTTATATTTTATTTTAAAACAAATTCCTTTCTTTTACTATGTGCTTAACCCCTATAAATAACAAAACCAAAGCTGTGCTCTTGTGCGACTCCAGATGAGGATACAGCTGGTGAGAAAATGAAATGCATGCATACACGAGTATGCTCCAATCTACATTTGTAGAAGAATGGTCATGGTCCAGGAATACAACTTTACTTCAAATGTTTAACCAATTTTAAAGAAAAAAGGGAGTTGGTTTAAAATGCTTTAAAGAGCATTTTAGTTGCTGTGTCCCTTTGTGTTAGGGAAAAACAAAAAATGCAGTTCTGTTGGATAACAAAATATAAAGTTGACCTGGGACTAGTATTATGGAAAATTAAAGTGTCATAATAAACACCTTCTTTATTTGTTGCTGAACGATGGAACTTGAAATGATATGCACAGCGTGTAATTAACCAACAGATACATGGTGTTGCTATGGTAGATCATCTCTTACATAAAGAGTGCAATCATATAATTTTCATGCTTTGATTATAAACACGTCTCAATCAGCAGGAATACAATATAGAAAGCAAACTAGCAACACAAAAACTCTCATCAGCCCTTAAAATGAACATAAACAAGCAACAGAATAAGATGTTGGAAATAATGACAAAATATGTCCAGCGGTATAATGTACATTAGTGTAATTATTACTGCAATGTAATATACAGTAATGGTAGAGGAAACCTTACTTAAAAATCAGTCAGTTCATTTACTTTACACCATGTCGCTATATTTGCAAATCACTTAAAAAAAAAAAAAATATCCTATAAAAAAAATTCCGTAAAATCTGAATGGTTTCTTGCTAGTCTTCAGAGGTTACGCAAAACCCATTGCTTTTTAGTGACCACAGTGGGCACTAAAAATATACTATTTTAACCCCTTAATGCCCAGGAGAATTTCAGGGGAAAAAAAATTACTGAAAAGAGCATTTTTAGCATTTTTGCTATCACTTAATTTAAACATAAAAAAGCTGTTGTTGTTTTCTATTTACCTATCAAAACTATATATATATATATTAGTAGACAACCCAAGATATTGATCTAGGCCAAATTTGATATATTTTATGCCACCATTTCGCTGCCAAATGCAATCAAATTTAATACCATTTTTAATTTTTTCACAAACTTTGGGGTTCTCACGGAAATGATTTACATATCATGTATGCAATCATAACACAAATGGTTGTAAAAGCTTCTCTGGGATCCCCTTTATTTAGAAATAGCAGACATGCATGGCTTTGCCATTGCCTATTGGTAATTAGATGGCTGATAATTGCAGCTGAGCACCACACTTCTGAAATTTAAGTCAATGAAGGGGTTAATAAGGTAGCTTGTAAGGTTAAGTTTAGCTTTAGTGTAAAGATTACCATCCCACCCATTCCCTACATTATCCCTCCTAAACAGTTCTCTTCCCTCCCTCACCCCCCACTGGTCAGCACCATCTTAGGTACTGGCAGATAGTCTACCATTGTGAATTTTGAAAGTGTAGGATTATCCCCTTACCCTCCCACCTCCCTGACCGCCCCCCCCCCCTGCACCCTGCAAACAGCTCTGTAACCCTCCCCCTCTAACTAGTATCTGTCATCTTAGGTACTGGCCCAGTTCATATACATTTTTTTTTTTTATTATTTATGTAAATATGTATGTACAGTATCTCACAAAAGTGAGTACACCCCTCACATTTTTGTAAATATATTATATCTTTTCATGTGACAACACTGAAGAAATGACACTTTGCTACAATGTAAAGTAGTGAGTGTACAGCCTGTATAACAGTGTAAATTTGCTGTCCCCTCAAAATAACTCAACACACAGCCATTAATGTCTAAACTGTTGGCAACAAAAGTGAGTACACCCCTAAGTGAAAATGTCCAAATTGGGCCCAATTAGCCATTTTCCCTCCCTGGTGTCATGTGACTCGTTAGTGTTACAAGGTCTCAGGTGTGCATGGGGAGCAGGTGTGTTAAATTTGGCGTTTATCGCTCTCACACTCTCATACTGGTCACTGGAAGATCAACATGGCACCTCATGGCAAAGAACTCTGAGGATCTGAAAAAAAGAATTGTTGCTCTACATAAAAATGGCTTAGGCTATAAAAAGATTGGCAAGACCCTGAAACTGAGCTGCAACACGGTGGGCAAGACCATACAGAGGTTTCACAGGACAGGTTCCAATCAAAACAGGCCTCACCATGGTCGACCAAAGAAGTTGAGTGCACGTGCTCAGCGTCATATCCAGAGGTTGTCTTTGGGAAATAGACGTATGAGTGCTGCCAGCATTGCTGCAGAGGTTGAAGGGGTATGGGGTAAGCCTGTCAATGCTCAGACCATACGCCACCACTGCATCACATTGTTCTGCATGGCTGTTGTCCCAGAAGGAAGCCTCTTCTAAACATGATGCACAAGAAAGCCTGCAAACAGTTTGCTGAAGACAAGCAGACTAAAGGACATGGATTACTGGAACCATGTCCTGTGGTCCGATGAGACCAAGATAAACTTATTTGGTTCAGATGGTGTCAAGTGTGTGTGGCGGCAACCAGGTGAGGAGTACAAAGACAAGTTTGTCTTGCCTACAGCCGACACAGTTTGTTTTTTTTATTATTTATTTTAAAAACAATATTTTTCTGTAGTATAGTGGCCCCCCTCACCCTCCACACATCCCCCCTCCAAGCAATGTTCTGTAGGGCCCACTTCTCCCAACATTTTCTGTATGCAGTGGATCCCTTCCTCCCTCTCTGTCACTGTGGTAATGTTTTTCTTCAGTGTACCATTTCCCACCCCGCTCCCGCCCCCTCCCCTCTCCAGCTAGCCCCAGTAGTGCATTGCTGTTCCTTCAATGAAGGATACTAAGAGAATGAAGCAAATTGATAACTGAAGTTGGAAAGTTATTTAAAAATGTATGCCGTTACTGAATCAAGAAAAAAAGGTGGTTTCATGTCCCTTTAACTTTCACCAAATAATAAGAAAAAGCTGTTCACAAAAATAACTTGTAAAACTAATGAAGTCATTTGAAATGCATATCGGTATTTACAACTCCCATTGGTTGGATATTTTCATCAACATACCTATACTAATGCAAACTGTGCTTTGAGACATAATACTACTGTTGTACATACAAAAAATAATCTGCCTAACGTTTTCAAAGTAGTCCCAGAATTCAACTTAAGAAACATCACAGTTTTTTGTATTTATTTTTTAAATCACGCCCCTTGCTCTTTAGTCAGCAATACTCATCAGTGCTTACCATCTCGGCTACATTTTTAACACAAGAGTATTCACCTTTTCTGCTAATAATATCTGTGGTACAGGAGCAGGGAAGAGAGATTGCATCAATTGTGTGGAAAAAGAAAAGTTCCTAAAGTGAATGCAGTGGTGGGTACTTAAATTGTTTATATATATATATATATATATATATGAGCATGTTGATACCACCTGATTGACCCTATATAAGGATACATTTTCTTACTAAGGCTCTAGGAGCCAATATAGGTTATCCTTATGTGCCAACTCTTATGCTGCCTGGGTCCTATGGATTTACTTGGTCCAATGATGGAGCCAGCACAGCTAGGGGTACAAAAGAGCTGTA
This sequence comes from Bombina bombina, assembly GCF_027579735.1. NCBI lineage: Eukaryota > Metazoa > Chordata > Amphibia > Anura > Bombinatoridae > Bombina > Bombina bombina. The sequence goes on along the minus strand of NC_069504.1, from coordinate 121,007,640 downwards.
TTGCTTGTTGTACCAATTTCCAGTTGGTTACATAACATTCCCTTGCTCTTCAAGACATAATAAAGAAACTTAAAACTCAGAGCACTGGTTTTCAAACCTGTCCTCAGGCCTCCCCAACAGGTCAGATTTTCAGGATAACCTTGGGTGAGGGCAGATAAAATAACCATGTTTACTAATAAGCTGATTATTTCACCTGTATATACACACACACATACACACACACACGGGTACATACATACATACACACATAAGAGATGTGCACTAAAAAAAAATGTTGTTTAGTCAGAAATATTCTTTTCATTAAATTTAAAATATTCGTTTTAGTTCATGATCGTGTTCGTTTTGAAGGAATTTTGTTTGAAATTTTTGTTTCAAACTAAAGCTACAGTGCAGATTCTTGCCATTTTTTTTATCTGAAGCTGTAATCAGATATATTAGCTTTAATTTTCTCATTCTATGTATTTTTATATATATATTTATTTAGGTCCAACAGAATATACAAATATACAACATAGGTAATAAGCAGCCACACAGGGCAACATAGATTAGCATAGGTACCATTGAATACATCTTAGCACAGTTTTACTCTAGGATAATCTCTTTTACCGAAAAATATACAGATATAGAACATAGATAGAAAGTAATTCTTAAAATTATTATTTTATTTATACATCTAATTTTTGTGCACTGCATTTTTGGTAAAACTAAAAGTTTACGTTAAGGTACAGTAACAATTAGTAGTATACTATACTTGTATTTAAACTCTGACAAATAAGATAAGTAGTGCTTTATACTATAGTGTACTATATTTAAAGAGACAGTCTACTCTAGAATTTTTATGGTTTAAAAAGATAAATAATCCCTTATTACCCATTCCCCAGTTTTGTATACCTACACTGTTATATTAATACACTTTTTACATGTGTGATTACCCCTTATCTCAGTACACTTTTTACATGTGTGATTACTCCTTATCTCAGTTCTTTTGATGGACTTGCATTTTAGCCAATCAGTGCTGAGTACTAAACAACACCACGGGTGTGAGCACAATGTTATCTATTCTGCACACATGAATTAGCACTATCTAACTGTGAAAAACTGTCAAAATGCACTGATATGAGTCGTTTTTTGTTTTTTTTAACAGTTTAGACATCAGTTTGAGCCCATCTAGGTTTAGCTTTCAGCAAAGAATACAAAAAGAACAAAGGACATTTGATGATAAAAGTAAATTGGGGAACACAGTAACTGGTAATTGCTATTGCTATGTTGCTTACACAGTGAAGAATAACCTGAGCCTCTGAGCAGTCTGCAATAAGTTTAAAAATCACCCTTTTATTACCCTCCCTCCCCCTGAGAATGCTGGTTGGCTAGAAAACATCACAGGCTTCCACTGATAAGCTGAGAAAAACTGTCAATCTATTCTGATGCTCCTTCCTGGTTTGCATTCATTGGATAATGCCTGCTTGCATCATAAAAAAACAGCATATACCAAACGGAAAAACGAAAATTTTAAAAGAAAAAGTGTTTTTATTTTATTTTTTGGTGGATTTAGTTTTCGGTAAAGCAACAGAAAAAATAATTTAATTATTTTCGTTGATTCTACTGAAAACTAATGCAAGTTTCTAATATAGATAAAGTCAGTAGGGCTTTGCACTCTCACAAGCACAGTATAAACAATCACCAGGGTGCTGGACATAGAAGTAATTAGAAAAGTAATACAGACCGCACTCAATGGATTTCATATAACGTTAATCAATCCTTTATTCCAGGTGATGTTTCAGGGACAATTTCCCCTTCCTTAGACCAACCAGAAGTGATACAAAATAAAAGCTTAAAGGGACAATCAAGTTAAAAAAAAAAAAACTTTCATGATTTAAATAGGGCATGTAATTTTAAACAACTTTCCAATTTACTTTTATCACCAATTTTGCTTTGTTCTCTTGGTATTCTTAGTTGAAAGCTAAACCTAGGAGTTTCAAATGATAATTTCTTAGATCTTAAAGGCCGCCTTTAATCTGAAAGCATTTTGACAGTTTTTCACCATTAGAAGGCGTTCGTTCATGTGTTTTATATAGATAACATCGAGGTCACGCATGTGAAGTTACCTAGGAGTCAGCACTGATTGGCTAAAATGCAAGTCTGTCAAAAGAACTGAAATAATTTGGCAGTTTGCAGAGGCATAGATACAAGGTAATTACAGAGATAAAACGTGTATTATAACCGTGTTGGTTATGCAAAACTAGGGAATAGGTAATAAGGGGGTTATCTACCTTTTTAAACAACAAAAATGCTGGTGTTGACTGCCCCTTTAAAAAGACCCATAAGCCCCTCACCCTGTTTTGGGTGATTGCACCCAAAATTACATTGTCATAAAAACACAATAAACCAAATATAAATATAGACCCAACAATCCATTATGTGTTTGCATTAAAAAAAAAAACCCATAAATTATGCTTACCTGATAATTTCCTTTTCTTCTGATAAAAAGAGTTTACAGCTGCATTCATTACTTTTGGGAAATAAGAACCTGGCCATCAGGAGGAGGCAAAGACAACCCAGCCAAAGGCTTAAATACTCCTCCCACTCCCCTCATCCCCCAGTCATTCTGCCGAGGAACAAGGAACAGTAGAAGAAACATCAGGGTGAAAAGGTGCCAGAAAAATATAAGGACGCCCCATATAAAATTACTGGTGGGGAGCTGTGGACTCTTTCCATCAGAAGAAAAGGAAATTATCAGGTAAACATAATTTATGTTTTTCTTCTTAAATGGAAAGAGTCCACAGCTGCATTCATTACTTTAAGGAAAACAATATCCAAGCTATAGAGGACACTGAATGCCAAGACGGGAGGGTACAATAGGAGGCCCATACTGAGGGCACCAGGCCTGAACCTCAACCCAATAAAAAACCCTGCTTTGTCCGAAGATGAGAACATTTTAAGAGGAAAAGCCCCAGTGACACTGACTCGCAGTTAGTCAAGAAGCCAAACTAGAGACTGCAAACGAACTCAACTGAGCCAACAGTCCTCCAGGAGACACCGTCGGCCAACAAACGGTCCCCCACCGCTCATCTCCACAAAAGGAGACACCAGCCAAAAAAGCCCAAGGGAACAAGGCAAAGGAGAACCACAGAAACCAAAAGGTCCCCTAATACAAAAAGGAACACCTCCACAAGTAAGCCCAGCTCACAGAGACCCAAAGGGGTCCAAACAGGGAAAGGAGGACAGAACAGACGTCTCCCCAATATCCTGCAAACACGGAATGCAACGGAAGAGGCAAAGTCCTCCCAGTGACTGGCCATAGAATACCAAGATATTCGACCATGAAAAAGTGTGTGTGTAATACACCCAGGAGAAAACCCCCAAGTTTGAGAACACAGAGTCCACAACAGGACGACACAGAGGGTACTTGCGAGGAGGAAGAAGCAGTCAAGCAAGAAACAGACTGCAAAAGCAACCCCCATACAGAGGGCACATTCCAGGCAACCTAAGTCGCCGTACCTACACACAGGTCCCTGAAAAGGGGAACACAAAAACCTCAATCGAGGTCCCCCGAGAAGAAGAGTATACTCTCAGAACCTGAAGGAAGAGTAAACCCTCTTCTAATCAATGGAGCAAGTTGAAAGGAAAATCTATAAACTGGCAGACTAAGCTAACAGGATAAACTCAACAAGTTCACACATCCAGAGGGTATGAAACAGCCACCTTCCCTTGCGGCTCAATCCACACGGCTAACCACCAGATGGCATGGGCCACTCTGTGGCAAAGAGTAAAAAAAAAAAAAATACCAACCATGACCAGGTGAGGTAGATGGAGCAAGGACATAGCCAAAGTTCTCACTACCTTGGAACACCGCGACCAGCCCTGAGATCCAAGATTCCAAAACCACCCAAGACTGTGTCAGTAAAAAGGCCAAGCAAAGCATCAGCACCCAGAAGTCTCAGGGAGAAAAACAGGTCCGGGCACCTAATAGTTCAGGCAAACCTTACCCTAGAACTAAACACCCCAACCACTCAAAAAGCCAGACACAAGGGTATGGATGCATATCCAGAGAATCCGGATAGTGAGAAGAATTTGAAAGCTCCGGCCAAAGGAAGGAACCACCCCTAGCTAAAGTCCAACGCTCCAAGAAGCAAGGCTAGAAGTCGTATTAAGCTACTTCTCAGAGCCTCAGGACAACAAAAGGGATACCTCAAGGTCCAAAAAAATCTTACTAGCAGGACTAGTCTCCCCAACACCTCCGCACAAGCAGAGGACACAAGGAAGAGAAGGCACTAAGCTAAACAAAAGTCCCCGCTGGGAACAACCAACACCCGGAAACACAGATCCCTAAAAGGAGGAGATCCACTCACCCGAAGGCAATGAAAGAAGACCAAAAGGCCTCTGTATAACTCAGTCAAGAGTAAGAGATGCATCTAGATATACTAGAAACAGCTACTCATACACCTGCAAGGTGCCAAGAGCTGCAACAGGTTGAAAACTGTAAACCTTCCGCATGCTAGACAGTTATCCTGTACAAGCTGTTGGATCAAGCCCAAAAGGACACATCGAGAGGCCTAAAAAATGAAGGCCAAACCGCTCAATAGCGGTAAGGGGCATTAAGCCCTCCCACCCTCCACCACATGGGGGAGGAAACTTTAAGATCTGATGAAATCAGATGTCAGAGTGACGCAGTGGAAAAACTCCCCTGCCCTGTCATCTATGACTGAAGGCTATAAGGACTGAAACAATCCATCCAACCTCACTGACCCACAGGTCCTCTTGAATGCTTAGTTGAACATGAAAAACAATGATAACCTGAGCACTCTGCGCTTCTACCGAACCAGCCGAGCAGAACAGTGCCACGTGTCTGAACAGCCACAAAACCTTACGAACCCGACAGGACCAGCCTGCACCTTTGGTCCCAACCGGCAAGCTGCGTAAATTTTCCCTCTTAGGGGAAAAAACAGACCTTTGTAACAGAGGACAAACATGTCCAACAACTTCCGAAGAAGTAATAAAGAGTATCAATCACAGAAGGTTCCCGAAGGAAACAAAAAAGACATCCCATTGAATATAAATCAAATATAAGGCAACCCGGAGGTTAACACCCAAAAAGACACAGGCCTACCCGCAGGACCAGCCAAACTGAGCCCTATCACACAAAACTGGGAAAGATCTCTAACAAAATGACAATCAGGAGATTACTTTCTCCCCACATTTCTAATGAGGTGCACCATTCGAATAATCAGACTGAAAATCCCCGTAACTGGTAACGATAGGATCATTCACGCGAAGGCGCACAATCCTGTAATGGAAGGCACAACACTCAGGGACAGATACCCCCGCGGGGAACTGTAGAGGCCCTCCCCAAGGCGGAAGGCCCGGAACAATAGGGCCCGAGCATATTCTCAAATAAACATCTGGATTCTGCAGACGAACAATCGCCAACATTATGTGGAAGCGAAAACATGCTGCAACCTCCAGGGGAAACACGCCACCCCGCATGGAGGAACCCGCATGTGCAGCAGTAGGATTTGGTAGGGAACTCGCCTCTCGGAGGACAAGACCCCCAAAGGCGGATGGCTTAGCAGTCCCTGGATTCCCAGAGCCCGAGGAACCAGGCGCTCTAAATTGGCATACGGAACAAAACTGGTTGACAGGCGTCAATGAGGCCACTCCAGATTGTCAAGGTATTTGAAATATTATTAAATAATATATAGAAGTATATTTATCTTTATTTAATAAATCTGTGGATGTGCACATGGTCTGTAAAACAAAGGATTATTTCTAAGAGATCTCCCACACTCATTGTTAAAGTTATGCTAAACACACAGGGGGGGGGACAATGGAACATGAGGCCCATACCAAATTTGCTATAATCAACTTACAGTTTGAGACAGGATGAGTCATAAAAGGCAAATTAAGAGGATAGATTGTCAGATAGGTGACACCACACAAAATATATGGAGACGAAATGTCTGAAATACCCTTTTGGAACTGATCAGAATCATAGGGAAACAGCTTTTATGCACATAGGTGTTAATTATCCCTAAAACATCAAATACACATCCGTACTGCTAGTTAAACAGAAAATACTCTGTATTAAGACTTTCACAACTACTCGTGGATTGACCCCATGTGGGGCAGTAAAGGCCTTGGGAAACAAAAGACAGATGCTGAGGTGTGACTCTGGAAGCTCACGTAAGCAGACAGCCAATAAACATTTTTTTTTCTCTCTGTTTAAATGCATGCCCCAGAATGTATTAAATATAGAAATTTGGGAAATTGTCTAATTCTCTATTATTATTACATGGGTATTTACCAAGCTTGGGAGGTAACTGTTTTAGTCAGTCAAAAATGTTTAATAACCTCTGTTTTGTTTATATTTTTCAGACATATAATCTCAGATCTACATAGAAATGTATGTGCATATATATATATATGTTTTGAAAACATAAAAAATCTTACTTAGCCTCTGTGTTTTTAAGAATATAAATAAATACTTGTGAACCTGGAAAGAAATAATTGATGATACTGAATCTTATTTCAGATGGACCCTAGACATATGAATGCTTGGATCACTTCTAATAATTATTTCTATTTTTATTGCAGACAACCATTGGTCATGGGCATCAATCTATGCACTTAGAAAGAGATGGAGTGCCTGCATGAAATGAAATAAATCATATCATATGAATGTGCAATAAATGTTTATAAAGTTTTAAATACATCTTGTAAAATATAGTGAGATGAAGATATGGAAGTTACTTTGATGTGATATGACTATGAAATATACATTTTTTTGTTAGGCTAAATGAAATATAAATTATTTTAATATAATGTTAGATGTATTTGATGTTTCATATCAAAATGATCAGAAAATTCATTAAGATATAACTTGTCCAAAACAAATATTGTGAATAGTTGTTGCAGTAAATTATGATAAAATGAATAACCATTTCATAGAAATACTGATTTAAGTGTAAAATGTGTAGAAATAGTATTGAATGTATTGCTATGTCTGATTGTAATGATGCCACCTAAGGGCCAATACCGGTAGGACAGTTAAGGGAATTACTGTTCAAAAGATGCGTTACCATAGTAAACATGCTCAACTCCGTTAAGGGCCAATCCAATCAGGTATTTCAAATATCCAATCAGAAGGGACCAGGAGGGCCACCCACAATTTACCCATGATGGAAAACTAAATAAAAAGTGAATGCAATAGAGAGAAGGGGAGATTTTTCTGCTGAAGCTAAAACTTGTAACTGGTTCCTGCTGGGCGTGAAATACCACTTTACTTGAGCAAAGCTAATCTACCTTTCTCATTGATTGCGATATATACTTATTGGTGATCTGAGGTAAAATAATTCCTACCAAGGAATATTGGATATCGACTGCTTTTTACTCTGGTAACGTATACAAGGTTTTTGATAAGATAAGATAAGTTATATGCATAGCCACTACAGTAAAATTACAATTTTTGAATTGGAAAGAACAAATTGGGCTTTTAGATTGTATTATATAACCTTAAATAGCTCTTAGCCTGCCTGTTTGTATGCAAGCATTTAAAGTAAACATTTACTATTGCTGTATGTAGCAGAGTTAAGGAAATATTTCAAGTTAGCATTTCATAGCCTATGTATTGTTATATTAATCCCAATCTTAAATTGTTTATCTATGCAAATATATAATAATAATTCAGAAGTGTATATTGTATTTTAAATTGCTAGTCACAGCCTATATATTGTATTGTTGTTTAAATCTGTGTCTGATTGGCTAAGTAACTCATCTATGCAAGTTCTGATATTGTCAGTTAATTTTGTATTAGGATAAATTGCAGTTAAATAGCAGAATATATATATTATCCTATTGCTTAAGAGCACAGTTTAAAATTGTATTGCTTGGATGTTAAAAGATTTATAAATAAGGCTGGTTTTTAATATAAGCGTGTATGAATTTTGCATAGCATATTTAAATAGTTTTCAAACGCATATAATATTATTTCATATTTCTTTTATTGCAAATATATTTCAAAGATGTTCATGGATATTAACTAAATAAAAGAGTTCCGGTATTTATATTAATTGTATGGTCTAGTAGATGCATGGTTGATTAGGGTTTCTATTTTTAAGGAAAATTATAATTTGCATTGTGTTTATAACCCTGCCCCTAAGCTGAGATATTATTTGGATAGCACTGCTAAGATTTTCATAAATATACTGACAAGATTCATCACCGGACCCAGAATCTGAAATCAAAATAGTCTCAGTATCAGAATCCTCTGTAACTGAATATGAAATTAGCACAGTCTCAGCATCAGAATCCTCCATAACTGCATAGAGGATATTTAAATATGGACTAAAGTAGTGAAAAACTAAAACGGCACCTGACACCCCCAATGGCTGGGGCACTCACCACCTCCTATGACCAGACCCCAGAAAATTTCCTTCGCCACTCGGTCGGAAATGCGGAAATGGAACAACGGAACATAACGCCCGAACACAAGGTGAACCGTACAGTCCAAACAAACGCGCCCAGCCAAAAGGCCGCAACACTTCCAAAGGCCTCAATGTTCCAACCACGAGCCCAGTAAACATCACACATAAGCAGGTTGTATCACATAACAAACATGATTATAAACCCCCCCCCCCCCGTTCAATAACCTCCCTCAGGAGATATGAACCCTCGATTCCAAGATACTAAAAGAGACTCATGGAGACCCTTATGTTATAAGTTAGACCCGCAAGGTGGTAGCCTCTTGTGAAACATTCACATTACAGTACATTGTGAATAAAGTAAAATGAAATGATCTTACCGGAATCTACGCCTTGGAACAGGAACACGACCCTTCAAGTGTAACGGATAGTAGCATTGACTCCGCCATGGACTTCAGATAAGAAAGCAGGCAGCAAAGCGAAGTTAGACAACGCCGATTGCTTGAGGAGCTGTTAATATGAGTCGGGATGGTTTTGCAGAAAGAAACTCCCTGCATCTCCGGACTCTAACTTTCAGCCAAGCCCTCACTGAGAGACTGACAGGACTACTTAAAACTCCTGTCCCATTTCGAAGAGTACTACCCTCCATAAGAGACAAAAACAAAAATTTAAAATTCTGACACTTCTCTGCCATCCTCCAGGGACGAAAGGCAAAGAATGACTGGGGGATGAAGGGAGTGGGAGGAATATTTAAGCCTTTGGCTGGGGTGTCTTTGCCTCCACCTGGTGGCCAGGTTCATATTTCCCAAAAGTAATGAATGCAGCTGTGGACTCTTTCCATCTAAGAAGCATTAGAAACCATTAAAATCACTATAGGAGTATCTTGCAAAGAAGTTAAGACTGTGGCAATTCAGGTAGATAAGTATGTGAATAGCAAAGGTGTTATACACAGAAATGTATCTATTCTCATTGGTATAGCAAGATATGATGGTCTCAATTGATTAGTGACCATCTACTACCCAGCCATGTGTGGGTGACAATGTTTACATATGTGCTGATTAAATCTGCAATATACATATTAATAATGTATAGAAAGTATGTGCTACAATAACAGAACACAGAGCTAGGGCATGTCCCCCAAAACAGTAAAGAGCCAATGATTCTCCTGTAAGGGCGGGCTCATAGTACTACATCTAGTAGGTCACGCCTTCATAAAACTATGTCAGGCCAATCGGTGGAGAGTGGAAGCAGAGTACTTAAAAAGGGACACAAAACCCAATTTTTTTCATTTATATATTCAGATAGAGCATGACATTTTAAGCAACTTTCCAACTTACTCCTATTATCAATTTTTCTTTGTTTTCTTGCCATCTTTATTTAAAAAGTAGTTATGTAAAGCTTAAAAGCCAGCCCGTTTTTGGTTCAAAACATAGGTTATGCTTGCTTATTGGTTTGCTAAATGTAGCCACCAATAAGCAAATGCTATCCAGGGTGCTGAACATAAAATGGGTTGGTTCATAAGCTTTAAATCTCTGCTTTTAAATAAAGATAGCAAGATAATGAAGAAAGATTGATAGGAGGTGTAAATTAGAAAGTTGCTTAAAATTGCATGCTCTATCTGGATCACAAAAGAGAATAAATTGGATTTAGTATTGCTTTCATGTGTATTGTAAACATTAGGATATCATAGAGGGTTCTCCGGTATAACAATAATACGTCTTACTTAGCTAAGGGTTAATTGCCACACTTAAAGCTAACTGCAATTTATTGAAAGTCATATAAAAAGGAAAGGTTATCATTTACCAATCCTCCCTAGCTTAAATCATATCAAAGCTAAGTGTCTGGTTAATAAATCATGCAATCAGGCATCACACTTAACCCCCGATGTGCATGTGTAACCTAATGAGAATGGCACATAATAAATAAAAAATGGAGAGAACTGCTGCACTAATAGCAGCACAAAAAGGCTCAACAAGGAGGGGGAATGCACACAAAATGTGTATTGTATGTGTGGGACTAGAGTATATCTCCTATTGGAGGGTAAAAGTAGAAGATCTGTGTAGGATGGTTAATACATAGGGGCCATATAGTGGAAGTTATATTGAATGTATATTATAGCCTACGTATACATTTACCACTTATTATAATGCTAATAATCCGAGTGGGTAATAGACCCCTCACATCCAGAATCTAACAGTGTGGTTATAGTATAAAATAAGCATGGCTTTTTCTACAGACGATTACATTATACATGTATGGTTATCCAAGGGTATACATATGTGCAATGTATTAAAAAAAAAAAAAAAATCTGCTCTGGTTTAGTATATAATACTCTGTGCAAACCCTAGTGTTCACAAAATCCCTAAGGTAGTTAGCCTATTGTCAAGTCATTATCATAGCTCCTGTGTCAATTCTATCACCCCGACCAATACCGATCACAGGGCTGTCGTTACAACTGACAATCAGATGCGCAGAATATCAAAACTTGTGGGATAGAGGGAGCATCCAAACGTTAGTGAGAAGACTCCCCCTAACTCCCCAAATTGTAAGTGTGTGTGTGTGTATGTATGTATGTATGTATGTATGTATGTATGTATGTATGTATGTATGTATGTATGTATGTATGTATGTATGTATGTATGTATGTATGTATGTATGTATATATATATATATATATATATATATATATATATATATATATATATATATATATATATATATATATATATATATATATATATATATATATATATATATATATAACTCATTGTGTAGTTCATTAACAAATCTAGACAGGCCCAGAGGCTTGTTTCCACACAGAAAACCTCTGAATTACATTGTTTCCAATGCAGCAAAGGATTCTGGGTAAGATATGCAAATTAAGTACACAATGACACACCTTTTTACTTCAGTCTGCTTTTCAGCAGGTTCCCTTTACGCCAAAGTATCGCTGTTCACACAGCTTATAAACTTAGCTAGGGTTAGTGCAGTGATTCATAACCATCCCAGGACATACTGTTTCGTGGTTTTTGCCACTCATCAGCTGGGAGAAGGTTAGAATCACACACACACACACACACACAAACACATATAATAATGTTTAGATCATATCATGATGCAGCTGTTTACAATGACAATGTCGTAATCCAACACAGCATTGTTGAACATATCTTGATGCTGCAATGGTTGACTCCAGTATGGCGGTTATTTTCTAAATCCACCAGTTTCTGGATACAACTTCCAATGAATCTATAGGAATAAAATTTTGGCAGACGTTTCAGTACAACGTAAGGGAGTGTTAAAACAACTGAACAATAATAAATCCTTATTACATGAAGCAAGACGTTACATTGAAATCTTACAACCATTTTCTCAAAAACCTAAATTTTCCTTTTTTTCTTAAAGGTTTTACCTTGCCATTTCCTTTTCTACTACATGAATATTTAAAAAACCTTTCTAAACTGACCTCCAAAAACAGCTTTTATTTAGTTCATTTCAGAACTCCCAGAGAAACCTGGAGCACACAAAAGGATTGTAAAACCGTGCAATAAACAATGGTTTTTAACAAATTGATATGATGTCTAATTGTATGTCAAATAGAAAGCACTTACTCTTTGTAAAAAACAAAGCTTGTAAACATAAATACATTTATATTTTGTTTGCAGATAAATTCAGCCCACCAAAAAAGGCTGTTGTTGTCGATGTAATCTGAGTAGCCAATCCAGATTCACGAGGTTTGTCATAATCTGGATATTAACTAACCTGGTGCGTGCTGCACATACACATCGCCGGCTGGGTGCACTGGGTCCCTACCTAGGTAGATTACTGTGACAGAACCCGTTAAAGGGACACAAATCCCCAAAAAATTATTTCATGATTCAGATGGAGCATGAAATTTTAAGCAACTTTCTAATTTACTTCTATTATCAATTTTTCTTCACTCTCTTACTATCTTTATTTGAAAAAGCAGTAATGTAAGCATAGGAGCCGACCCATTTTTTGTTTAGCACCTGGGTTGCGCTTGCTGATTGGTGGCTACATTTATGAACTCCACGGTGGGTTTGGAAACGCATACATTTTAAAATTGAAATTGTAGGGAAACAATGCAAAGTAGTTATATTTTGATTGCATCGATCTTTTTAATGGACAAGAGGCAGCAACAATGACTTTTTTTGTTCCCTATTCCCTAGTAATTTTTAAAAAGTTTTAGTTCCTGAGTTATGCTGTATAACTATTTAGGTTAATTAGCATGGCTGAAATTGTTCTTTTTAAGAAAGGAGCAACCCTTTTGGCACTCAAAAGTAAGAAAACCAGTTCCAAGTGCATGCACTCCACTTCCTAAACCAACAGAATATTAGAAGATCCATTGTTTAAAGCAGGAAATTAAAAGGGACACCAATAACAGTAATCTAAATATTAAATTATGCATGGTAAAAGGGAATTTAAGAAAAAAAAAAAAAAAAAAAAAACGTGATACAAATTCATTATTTATTTTGATTGCTTTTGCTGCAAAAAAAAGTTTGATTTTGTGTAAAAGCAGCTTGCTCCACAAGCAAATTCCTTGTTTCTTCAATAAGCTGCAAATTTCCTAAAACAGTTACAACCTGCATAGTGAATGTTTCTATCAGTGGACAAATCTATCTATCTCTATCAGCTTTCAGACAACTAATCAAAATTTAAAAAAAAAAAATTGTGGAATAAAAGATTCTAAATGAGGCATCATTAAAGTTAGTATTAAATTAATTATTGATACTACAAATGAATACAGCAATACTATATATAGAAGCGGAATAACATTTATGATCCTTTGTTTATGTAATGTTATGTAACTATTACAATAAAATGTTAGCTGCTTTTTTACTGTAAATAGAACCACATTAGAAGTTAGATATGACCAAATGTAAACTTGCTGCAAATTTCTAAAAAGTTGTTGACTTGCATAAGTTTTCATTTCACAGTGCAATTTTATCAATCCAGAGAGGGATCTGGGGGGGGAGGGGAAATCGACTTTAAAGGGACGTAAAACCCATTTTTTTTTATTCCATGGTTCGGATAGAGCAAATCATTGTACACAGATTTCCAGTTTACTTATACTATACGATTTGCTTCAGTTTCTTGATATCCTTTGTTGAAGGAGCAGCAATACACCACTGTGAGCTAGCTGAACAATTTGGTGAGCCAACTACAAAAGGCATATTGGTGTAACCACTAATTAGCAGATAGCTCCCAGTAGTGCATTGCTGTTCCTGATCCTACCTAGGTATCCTTTCCAACAAATGATACGGAAATAAATATGCAAATTAAATAATAGAAGTAAATTAGAGTTGCTTAACCCCTTAAAGACAGTGACGTACCCTGTACGTTGCTGGTCATTAAAGGATTGTCTGCCTGTAATAGTGTGCGTCTTGACGAGAGCAGCAAAACCCTCCCTCTGGCTTGCTAAAATAGCATGTGGCGAGACCGCACTATTGAAACACCCCCCCCCCCATAAAATTGATTGCTCTTTCTGAATCCTGAAAATGTATTTTGACTCTGTCCCTTTACACACTCATGGTGTAAACTTACTGCTCTGATGTCTGTGGGTAGAAATGTTTAACCAACCACATACAAAACTGTATACAAAAATGTTGGCAGAACTACTGATATAAAAACCATCTATCAATTATGTTTCTAAAGTTATTTTATAACAATTTCCAAACAAACACAAAGTTACATATAAAACGGTAATTGATAATATTTAGCAAAATTAAAAAAAGTTTTGGCAAGCTTGCAAATGATTGAAAGGTTACATGTGTGTACTTGCATATAGCATAGTGCATATGGTGGCTAATGTATAATACCACAATGTTGGTCAATTCCCTCGTTGAGTAAGGATACTAATTACCCACTGGTAAAAAAGTAACAGTTAAAACATCATGTTTATTACAAAAAAAATAAAAGTAAAAGAAGAGACTTGGGAGAGATATTAATCCTCCGGCCACCCTACTCATTCTGACGCGTTTTGCAGCAGCTTTTTCAAAGACCGCTTAAAAATATTTGCATTATATACACATTTAGGTGCACTAGTAGCAAATACATTTTATTTATTTGCATATTATACTTTTTTTGTACACAATTTGTTTAAAAAAATTAAAAATAGTAAATGTTCTAATTCTCTAGAGAGTTTTATTAGTGAACTACTAAGGGCTAGATTTATTAAAGCTGAGGCGTACAGGGGCACGTATACCCGCCCCTGTACGCCTCAGCTGGCCTGTGGCGGGGGGCGAAATTACCCGCAGGTAATCAAGATTGCACACGAGCGCAATTTTGCGCTCGCGTACAATCCCGCCACCTGCCCGTGCACAGCCAATCACACACGGGCAGGAGCTGTCAATCTCCTCGGTCGATTGAATTTCGCCACTTTAGAGGTGGCGAAGAGCTTAGGGAAGCAGCGGTCTGGTGACCGCTGCTTGATAAATTACGGCGAGCAAGTTCTTGTGAGAACTTGCAGCCATAGGAGCTTGATAAATCAAGCCCTAAGTGTTTAAGCCAAGCAAAGAGGTTAAACACATAGTTTAAGTGTGAAAGGTGGCAATGCACTTCCAGAGCAAGACACAGAGGGAAAATGGTGTCAACACACACACATGCTGCTCCTGACTGGCTAACTGTGCATAGAAGCATGCAGTAGTATTGTGTCCCATTAAGGATCACTTAGCGTCTGCCCATATGGTGTGTTAGAGCTTCAGTCTGTTTAACTAAATTGCCTTAAAAAACAAGTGCATATGTCTTTAGAACTGATTTATCCAATGTTTATCTGTGCAGGCTGGAGACAAACAAGAATTAAAGAATATGTGAGCACAGGTAAGTCACACATTGGCTTATGTCTGGATAAGTATTCTGAGAAAAGAACAGAAAAACACAAGGAAACAATGTTAAAGGGAATGGTAAACGATCTGTAACTGCTGTTAATTTAGAAGGGAGTGTAGTTTTGGGAATACTACTGATGTGTCTACTTAGTGCATATAGATTTTGTGATCAATAAAAGCTATGCTTCTCTCTATTTCAATGATGATGCTTCATAGAGGATATATCTTAGAGGTGCATGTATAGACAAAAAGACAAATAAAGTTATTGTGTGTACTTGGCGATAAGCCTGCCCAGAGGGCAGACTATGTTTAAAAAAAAATAAAAAAAAACAAGCTAAAGTTACAAAAAAATAAAAAAAAGTAAAAATGACAGAAAATAAACAAAGCTATCCAAAATAAAAAAAAAATATATCTAAACTAATACTCTTATAAAAATAAAAAATCCCCCCAAAATAAAAACACCCCCTAATATAATACTAAACTACCAATAGCCCTTAAAGGGGCCTTTTGTAAGGCATCGCCCTAGGTTAAACAGCTGTTACCTCTAAAAAAAATACTAAGTCCCCCCTAACAGTAAAAAAAAAACCCAACCACCAATCCCCCCAAAATAAAAAACCTAACACTAAAAAAGCTAAACTACCCATTGCCCCTAAAACAAATGCCCCTTAAGGGGCAATGGGTAGTTTAGTTTTTTTAGTGTTAGGTTTTTTTATTTTGGGGGGTTTGGTGGTTGGGGGGGGGGGGGTTTACAAAAGGCCCTTTTATATTCATAGGGATTAAGTATAAAAAAAAATATATATTTTTGATAATTTTGTTTATTTTTTGTAATTTAGTAGTAATTGGGGTTAATTTAGGGGGTGTTAGGTTAGGGGGCTTAGTAATTAGGTATTTGCGTTGTGGGGGGTTGGCAGTATAGGGGTTAATATATTAATTAGGGTTATTGAAATGTGGGGGGTTGGCGGTTTAGGGGTTAATAGGATAATTAGGGTTATTGCAATGTGGGGGTTGGCGGTTTAAGAGTTAATAGGTTAAATACGTTTTTGCGATGTGGGGGTTTTGCGGTTTAGGGGTTAATAGGGTAATTAGGTTTATTGCGATGTGGGTGGTTGGTGGTTATGTGGCTAATATTTGAATTATGTTATTTGTGGATTAGGGGTTAATTACTTTATTGTTTTTGCGATGCGGGGGTTAACGGTTTAGGTTTTTGTTAATACTTTGTGCAGGAGGTTAGTTTTTTTTTGTTATTCTTTGTGCGGGCGGTTACTTGATTTTATCTTTATTTCTTGCGGGCGGTTACATGGTTTTTAGTTATTTTGTGCAGGCGGTTGCGTTTTTTTTTTTAAGGCTTCGGGTTTGCCTACGCTGCATCCAGGTGGTCCTTTGGCTCCCTTGAGCAGCCAACATTTGAGGATGCACGCACAACTGGTGATGGACGCATTGCAAACGCAATTATAGTACAGATATTAAATGCATTTTTCTTTCTAAGTCCATTTGTAGACACACAGGGCAGAACCCAGCATTTTTGGGGTATTAGGAAGACTATGGTGGAAAAAAATAAAGGGAATCAGGGCACTCTGTTTTGGGAGCCCACGTCTGACAATGTCACATACAATTATAAATCTTAATGTTTGGCACAATATACATGTTACATTAAAGGGACATAACACCCAAAAATTGTCTTTTGTAATTCAGACAGAACATACCATTGTAAAAAATGTTCCAATTTCCTTATATTATCAAATTGACTTCATTCCCATGATATTCTGCATTAAAGAGATACATAGGTAGGCATCTGGAGCACTACATAGCATGAAATAGTGCTGCCATCTAGTGTTTATTCAAATGGATAACATTCTTGCAAAGATGCTGGTTCAGAACCTGGGTTACCCGTGCTTATTGTTTGTCTGAATGTAGTCACCAATAAGCAAGCGCTATCCAGGGTGCTGAACCTAAAAACAGACTGGCTCCTAAGCTTTAAATTCCTGTTTTTTTAAATAAAGATAGCAAGAGAATGAAGAAAAGCTGATAATAGGAGTAAATTACAAAGTTGCATAAAATTGCATGCTCTGTCTGAATCATGAAAGAAAAAGATTGGGTTTAGTGTCCCGTTAATGTCTCACACACGTAAGCCAATTTAAAGCTTTGGAGATAACACATATTGTATCCATATAAGAACATTATGTAGATAAGACAGTCAAAATAAAACTTGCTTGATTTAGATAGACCATTGTACAATGTACTTGTTTCTCTTTGTATCATTTGTTAACAAAATATCTACACATCGTACACTACTGGGAGCTTGCATTTATGTTGTTGGCTAACCAGATGTGTTCAGCTAGCTTCCAGTAGTGCATTGCTACCCCTTCAACAAAGGATACCAACAGCAATTATGCTTTGTCTTAATAATGTGACATCAGATTCATGCCCCCCATCTATTTAAGAGAATATATATATATATATATATATATATATATATATAAAAAGCTAAAACATTATATGGCATTTGATTAGAAGAGCAGTTTCCCCTTGACATTTGTTTCCCAGTTTTCTACATCTGAATGTTACATTTCCCTATATTAAATATATTGCCCAATTAAAGGGACAGTTTACACCAGAATTTTATTGTTTAAAAATATATATAATCCCTTTATTACCCATTCCCCAGTTTTGCATAACCAACACAGTTATATTAATATACTTTTTACCTCTGTAATTATCTTGTATCTAAGCTTCTGCAGACTGCCCCCTTATTTCAGTTATTTTGACAGACTTGCAATTTAGCCAATCATTGTTGACTCCCAGGTAACTCCACGGACGTGAGCTTAATTTTTATCTATATGGCACACATGAACGACAATGCATTCAGATAAGAGGTGGCATTAAAGGGCTAAAAAATTACCATATGAGCCTACCTAGGTTTAAGCTTTGAACTAAGAATACCAAGAGAACAAAGCTAAATTGATTATAAAAGTAAATTGGAAAGTTGTTTAAAATGACATGCCCTATCTGAATCATGAAAGTTTATTTTTGACTAGACTGTCCCTTTAAGGAAAACAATATAAGATAGTGCAACTAAATATTCAATTGTTGATTTTTGTATACTTACACTAAGAGTCAAATTTTAAATTAAAAGATTTTAAAGTCAAAAAGAAAGAACATAATTAAATGTTCTTGAAATTTAATTTTTACCTTCAAAATAGGGAAATGTTGTTATTTGTTTGAAACAATGAATGTCCGAAAACAAACATTCAACATGTGTTAAAAACATACAAATACAACTAACATTTTACACAAATGCTCTGAAACACCCACCCAGTAGGGACCAATGCATGAGACAAGACATGAGAAGCAGATGCAACCAAGTGTTGGGTCAAGACCCATTGTTTCAAGAACCCTGTGCTATCACATAGACTCCTACATTCAATGTATTCCATCTTGTTTAACTACAGCAAATTAACAAAGAACTTAGGGTGACAAAGTTTAAAATATTAAACTAACACAAAATGTTCAAAAGTATATATGGATGCTTTTTTTTTAGACTTCTCTATATTCTGTTAATATATTCTGTTTCAATTTGGTAATATTTCATTTGGTACTTCTCTGTTACAGGAGGGAAGTCGCTTGTAAATATACAAACCTGTGACATAATTTGGCAAATGCAGGTAAAATGCCTAACCTTTTCAAGTTCTAAGTACATTGTACAAAATAATGATGTTGTAGCCGACTGTTAGGATTTTAAAAAGCACAAGGGGATTCTAACCCCAAATACACCTAAACAGTCCAAATTAATTTACAAACAAGCTCTAGAACCACACACTCTTACAGCTAACCATACAAGTTATTGACACTAAATATGCTAGCAACAACAATATATATATATATATACACACACACCAGTGACGTGCAGTGACGTCAGAGGCTGGTGAGGCAGTGGCTAGGATACGCCTTCATTCTTTAGATATCCTTTGTTGAAGAAATAGCAATGCACATGGGTGAGCCAATCACATGTGGTATCTATGTGCAGCCACCAATCAGCAGCTACTGAGCATATTTAGATATGATTTTCAACAAAGGATATCAAAAGAATGAAAAAAAAGATATTAGATGTAAATTGGAAAGTTATTTAAATTTGCATATGGGATTGATATGGGTTTCATGTCCCTTTAAATGGTGTCTTGGAAAACTGGTCAACTTAGTAAACATCTGATTTTAGTCTAAAAGGATTGTAACAGAAACTCTTGCCAGATAACACAAGGCTTGCTCTGATTATGAGATCTAGAAATCCATGCCCATTAAAATATGTTTAAAACATACTTTTTACTTTAATGCTGCAAATTATGCTTATAGATTCTTTCATTATGCAGTAAATATAAAAATGTCTTGATCCAGTGGCGGCTGGTGAAATCTAAAGATGGTGGGGCGCTTGGCCTCACCCCTTTAAATAAAGGTGGCACTATCAATTCATTAATTAAATAAAAGGTAGACAGAAACACAGAGAAGCATTCGGGGGGAGAGGGAGAGACAGACGGGGGAGAGACACACAGAGGGGTTAGAGAGAGAGAGAAAGAGAGAGAGACACAATCACACACAGAGGGGTTAGAGAGAGAGAGAAAGAGAGAGAGACACAATCACACACAGAGGGGTTAGAGAGAGAGAGAAAGAGAGAGAGACACAATCACACACAGAGGGTTAGAGAGAGAGAAAGAGAGAGACACAATCACACACAGAGGGTTAGAGAGAGAAAGAGAGAGAGACACACAATCACACACAGAGGGTTAGAGAGAGAGAAATAAAGAGAGAGAGAGACAATCACACACAGAGGGTTAGAGAGAGAGAGAAAGAGAGAGAGACACAATGATTCAATCACATACAGAGGGTTAGAGAGAGACACAATCACACACAGAGGGTTAGAGAGAGAGAGAGAGAAAGAAAGAGACACAATCACACTCAGAGGGTTAGAGAGAGAGAGAAAGAGAGACACAATCACACACAGAGGGTTAGAGAGAGCGCGAGAGACACAATCACACACAGAGGGTTAGAGAGAGAGCTAGAGACACAATCACACACAGAGGGTTAGAGAGAGAGCGAGAGACACAATCACACACAGAGGGTTAGAGAGAGAAAGAGAGAGACACAATCACACACAGAGGGTTAGAGAGAGACACAATCACACACAGAGGGTTAGAGAGAGAGACACAATCACACACAGAGGGTTAGAGAGAGAGAGAAAGAAAGAGAGAGAGAGAGAGAGAGACACAATCACACACAGAGGGTTAGAGAGAAAGAGAGAGAGACACAATCACACACAGAGGGTTAGAGAGAGACACAATCACACACAGAGGGTTAGAGAGAGACACAATCACACACAGAGGGTTAGAGAGAGAGAGAAAGAGAGAGACAACATCACACACAGAGGGTTAGAGAGAGACACAATCACACACAGAGGGTTAGAGAGAGAGAAAGAGAGAGAGACACAATCACACACAGAGGGTTAGAGAGAGAAAGAAAGAGAGAGAGAGAGACACACAATCACACACAGAGGGTTAGAGAGAAAGAGAGAGAGAGAGAGAGAGAGAGAGAGAGAGAGACACAATCACACACAGAGGGTTAGAGGGAGACACAATCACACACAGAGGGTTAGAGATAGAGAGAGACACAATCACACACAGAGGGTTAGAGAGAGACACAATCACACACAGAGGGTTAGAGAGAGAGAAAGAGAGAGAGACACAATCACACACAGAGGGTTAGAGAGAGAAAGAAAGAGAGAGAGAGAGACACAATCACACACAGAGGGTTAGAGAGAAAGAGAGAGAGAGAGAGACACAATCACACACAGAGGGTTAGAGAGAGACACAATCACACACAGAGGGTTAGAGATAGAGAGAGAGAAAGAGAGAGAGAGAGAGACACAATCACACACAGAGGGTTAGAGAGAGACACAATCACACACAGAGGGTTAGAGATAGAGAGAAAGAGAGAGAGAGAGAGAGAGAGAGAGAGAGAGAGAGAGACACACACACAATCACACACAGAGGGTTAGAGAGAGAGAAAGAGAGAGAGAGAGACAATCACACAGAGGGTTAGAGAGAGACACAATCACACACAGAGGGTTAGAGAGAAAGAGAGAGAGACACAATCACACACAGAGGGTTAGAGACACAATCACACACAGAGGGTTAGAGATAGAGAGAGAGAGAATCACACACAGAGGGTTAGAGAGAGACACAATCACACACAGAGGGTTAGAGAGACAAATAAGGGATGAGAGAGTCTGAGGGGAAGGAAGAGAGACAGAGAGAGAAAGAGACCATGGGGGAGAACAACACATAAGGAGAGAGATGGATAGAGAGAGAGACACACACACACATACAAGGGGGGGGGGAGGGACCACTGCATTTTTAAGTAATAAAACAGCAAAGCTACAGAGACTAAGTGAGACTATAACTAAATGAGACCATACATTAGTGTGCAGTACAGAGGCAAGCTGCTAAGTTAGTGGGTGTAAAGTTTGAGTAAACAAAATACAAAAATGATCCTTTGCTGTAAAAGAGTAAAAAAACCACTAAACCACATTCATTGAATTATCATTTTCACTAACAGAATCCTTTTCAGTAAAATCTTACTTTAATAAGATGGGGCTGAAACAGTGCTCTCTGTGCCTCTCTCTCTCTCTTCCTGCTCTGTAAGGATTCAGGAAGTGACAGTGGCACATTCCACTGCACTTAGAGGGGGAGAACAGAACTCTTTTTCACTTTAGCAAAGCTAGCAGGTTCACAGGACAGCAACAAAATAAATGAAAGTTGTTTTTTTCGGTTTTTGTTTTATTTTATATCATTTAACATCCAGCCCCAACCCTAAGTTCCATTTACTAATGCCTCTCACTGGATTGGTTCAGCCCAAATAGGACTGCCTCAAATAAGCAGTTAATGGGCCATGCAATGATCTTAACCACTTTCATCCAGTAGATGGCGCAGCATGTTGTGTAATGGTGGGCAGACCTGCTTGTGCCTCTTCATTGCACAACATATAGCTGTGAAAAAAAAATGCTGGGGAAAAAAAGTACAATTTTTTTATTTTATTTTTTAAAGTCAATAAAAAAATATATATTTTTGCCCATATGAGAGGTGAAGCACTGCCTCACCTGCCTCTAGTGACTGCACATCACTGACACACACATACATTATATATAAATATATATCTATCAATGAAGATTTCTTGTTATTACTACCATTTGCAGAGGGTGTATCTAGAAGGAAATCAAGCACTAGGGCAGTATTTTGTATCTGTGTACATCACTTTATAGACAGAAAAAAAAATGGTGTAATTTTATTATCATGTTCATATCAAACAATATAACAAAGGGGTTCCACAAAAAAATACAATAACACAATGCAACTCAATTTGGTGGAAATATAACTTATTTGTGTGTGTGTTTATTTCAGCTGTGTACCATATTTTATTTGATAAGAACTGTGATATGGCAGCAGGTAGGCGTGCCTGGACTGTACTGAGAATATATTTATGGCACGGCCTTAACATAATGTCACAAGGAGGTCTAGCATCCCTCATGTATAATAGTATTTATGAAAAAGGTGATCAACCTCAGGGTTGTGAAGCATTAACCTATTCACTTACATGGGAGCTAAAATTATTACATTAACCACTTAGCTGCCAGAAGTTGTTGCTATACATAAACCCTATGGTAGCCAGATAAGACTACAGTCCTCTCTGGCAGACATGAACATGTAATTACAGCCTCTCACAGACCTAATCAGTCTTACAGAGTCAGAATGTATTGCATTAACCCTTTAGCTGCCCAAACAGTGGAACAATTAAGTAACCCCTTAGCTGCCAGAAGTGATGGTGTTTTTTCCTGCTATCAAAGGAGTTGAATGCAATCAAAGCCTCATCAGAAGTAAACCTGCACAGAGATCACAGCTATCCCCCCCAACAACTCACCTATGCCGAGTCCCACTACCACTCGCCCCCCAAGCAGCGTCTCCTTGTCCGGTGCAGCAGCCAGCACAGCGGCTCCCACCATGAATAGAAAGCTGGCCAGCAGGATGCACGGTCTGCGCCCAAATACTCCATTCAGCATCCCTCCAGCCAGAGCTGACACGGCTGCCGCCCCTACCGTGCTGGAGACCAGCATCTCCTGCCATAGAGCCGACAGGTTCATCTCTTTCTTAAGAAGCAGCATGGCCCCGGACACAACCCCCGTGTCATAGCCAAACAGAAAGCCCCCCAGGGCGGAGAACACCGAGAGAACGTAGACAAAGCCCGGGGTGACATCCTGCTGGAACTGTTTGCGGGCGGCCCGCTCCAATTCTGCGGAGGATGAAGCAGGTCCGGTCCCCCCGCTGGCCCCTATCCCCTGGCTGTTGATACTAGTACAGGAGTCCGCTGCGGCTATCAAGCTCCTCTCCCCGGCTCCCTCATCCTGCTTCCTTCGCTTTTTCTCGCCCATCAGGTTGCTCAGGCTCCGCAGAGTATACTCCACATTATCACTGGCTTTACGGGACATAGGTGGGGGGCGACGACGGTCAGCGCTGGGCTCTGCTGCCTTTAAATGTATACAGCTGAAATCACAACTACTGCAAAAGCTTAGACCATATGTGTGCAGCAGCAGCCGCCCTTACTCCACTTCCGCGCTGGTCACTAGTACGGCATTTACAGGTACAACTACTTTTTCATCACTTTATTCGTGTTCGTCCAGGTGGGCTCTGCTGATGCTGTTGGTACCGATTGATGGGCGACCAGACGTGGTCTAAACATTCACACAGTAACAGAACTGACAGCCTGGAGGGGGCGGGGCTAGACGGTCACATGAGCACTGACAGCTGATGCACGTGACGTCACACAGACACTGCGCGTTGATAGAAGTACACGCGGAAGTGTTATTGGAGCTTCAGTTTCCCTCTATACAGCTGGACTTTAAAGTAGGATTGACAGCTGACTCCAAAGAACTACAGTACTGGATAAGTAACCGGTGCGGTGGGTAATCTGGAGGGAGGCGAATGTGGTGATGCTCAGACCTTTAGATTTTACCCATTGTCAACAACACCAACTTTCAGAAAGGACCTGCAGCCTTTTATCGCATCACCCAGAATCACTTCTAATACTAAACGTCATCAAGTGTCAAGTATTTTTATATATATTTTACTGGACGAATAAAATCTAAAGTGACGCACTAATCTATTAGAGCATGTAATGTTCTGACCTATCTGTGCTGTATCAGAGCAGTAGTTGTTCTGCTTGGGACCCGCAGTGCACTGCTGGTCCCAACCTCCCTGCAACTGATCCAATCAGCAGCGTTAGTTGCACATCTGCGTTGTGTGATCAGTAGTGCAGTGTGGGTCCCAAGCAAAAGATCTACTCTGTGTTTAACCCCTTGGCTGAACACATTAGACCAGTGCTTTCCAAACTGTGTGTCGGGACACACTAGTGTGTCGGCAGGAGTGTGTTGGTGTGTCCCTGCTTCAGCACAAATTTTTTTAAATTTATTTATTTTTTGGTTTCTGATTTTCCGCCTGCCTGCTACGCATATCACATGGTTGACACGTGATTGATACCTTGTGGGTCACAGTTCATCTTAACCAATTGGCGCAGCTCAGTGGGAACTGAAACTATTCCTATTGGCGGCACATTGGCTCCTGACTGCCCGTGTAGTCTCCTTAATTGGCTCGTGACTGCATGTGTAGTTATTGAACAGGACAGCAATGTGTTTGAAGCGCAGGCAGTAGTCAATCGGACTCACCGAGCTCTGAGGGCGGCAGCTTAAACGCTGAAGTCAGTGTTTTTTGCTGCTTGTAAATGTCATTATTATATAATTTATGTATGTGTCCGTATCTCTTAAAACAAGTTAGTTTAACCTCCTGTTTGCTGGTACAACTGATTTAATTACTGTGTCGCGAAATTATGTAGGTCTAAAAAGTGTGTCATCAACATGAAAAGTTTGGAAAGCTCTGCATTAGACAGTAGATCAGGGTCGATAGTCAAAAAATTACATTCTCTAACAGATTAGAACGTATTTTTTTTTTTACTATAATGGCACTTTAATATGTTAGAACACTTTATTATTACATTGTAGCTTCAAGCTTGCATATAACTTTGTGTTTAACCTTTTAAGCCCGTTATGACGTTCTATTCCATCCTAACCGCGCCGGGCTTCAGCACTGTTAGAACTAAATAGAATGTCCTATCCGTTTGGCTGTCCTGAAGCCAATTGCGCTTCCAGGATGCAATCACGGTCTGGAGGGCGTGCCTAGCGTCATAGGGATGCCCCCCTGACCCAATCCCATCATTGAAATTTTACGATCATGAAAGGGTTAACTCTGCAAAAATGCACTACTAGCTGAACACATCTAGTGACCCAAGGGCAAGAGGTATGTATAGCGACTAATCATCAGCTGTCACCAGTGGTGCATTGATGCTACTGAGCCTATCTAGGTATGCTTTGCAACAAAGAATGACAAGAGAATCAAATGATTATTTAGGTTTAAATTAAAAAAAACATAACAGGTAAATAACAAACAAAGATGACCCAAATATACTTTTGGAATACCTACACCACTGAATATTTTCAAAACTTGTAGATACGAAGAGACACACATAAAACAACATATACAAATACCTTCTTTTTTTTGCCTGTCAGACCATTAGAAGAAATAGAAGTGATAAACTTCTGTTACTTGTAGCTATCTGAACATCACTGTCCCCTGCATACATTAGAACATAATGTACAGGAATTGTCCTTAATCGAGAAAAAATTGACCACTCTTGGACCAACACTACATGTTAATAACACTAGGAGGATGATATAGAAAAGAAAAGGGTCTTTTTTGAAACCTATAATTCGGATTATTATAACAATGGCACCTAAATAATCTTGCATTTATTAAAGACAGGAGGCAAATATTTTGTATCAATTCTTTACTGATTCCCCAAACAGCAGCAAATAGAAAACATACATAGAAAAAAATAACTTTGTATCAAAAATGAACCAATCAGGAAGCAGCAGCAGAGATAACTGTCCCAGACATAACTAGCGCTTCCTCTTTTCCTTGTGGATTCAGAACAGGGACCAAAATTGGAGAAAACACGAAACCAGAAGCAGATCCAAGAAAAACATCTGAAGAAGGCAGGAAGCTTGAAGTTCACATTGAAAGGGAGACAAAAACAGAAGATAATACCTGACAAAAAAATATGTGATACACAAACTAGTAGAATGGAAAAAGTACAAATGGAATAAAAATTAATGAAGAGTTAAAAGAACCAGAAATAGTTGGGGGGGGGGGGTTATGGGTTAGGGCACAGACAGGGAGGGAAAATATTCACCTTCTAGCTAATTAAATCAAGATCTTTTTAGGCCCAAGGTTATAATAATACAAATTTTATTACAAGACAGAGGCTTCATATTTTGCATTTTTATGATCACAGGTTCCATGATCTGCCTCCAAATCCTAGTCAGAATAGTAATCCTCCCAACCAAAATATCAGAATCTGCATTCTGCTACCCCACTTGAAAACCCTGGGGGTGAAGGTTTTTTTTTTTTACCCTGTTTTACCTCCGGGGAGGAGGTTCGGTCAGAGCTCATTTT